>NC_050193.1:0-5000 GCF_008315115.2 Sander lucioperca | reverse complement strand
GGGATCGAGAGAGGAGAGGAGAGATTGAGAGAAAGACAGAGGGAAGAGAGAGAGAGCGGAGAGAGACAGAGCACAGAGGAGAGAGCCAGAGGTGAGAGAGAGCAGAGAGGGCGAGAGCAGAAGAGAGAGAGAGGAGAGAGAGAATGCGAGAGAGAGAGGCGCGAGAGCAGACAGACGAGAGAGAGCGAGAGAGAGAAGACAGAGGGGTGAGAGAGAGAGGGAGAGACAGAGAACCGTAGGGAGCGGGAGACGAGAGGACATGCGAGAGAGTAGGAGAGAGAGAGGGAGAGAGAGAGCGGGACAGCGACAGAGAGAGAGCGAGTATGAGGAGAAGAGAGAGTAGAGAGAATGAGAGCTATGAGAGAGAGGCGAGAGAGAGAGGGGGCAGAGCCAAGAGAGAGAAAAACAAAAAACGTGACAAGCACCCAAAGCGTCCTGTTATGCAACAACTGACCTACTAACATACATTTAGAGACTCAGAGAGAGAGAGAGAGAGAGAGAGAGAGAGAGAGAGGGAGAAGGGAACAGAGAGAAGGAAAGAAAGAGACAGAGAGACAGAGAAAGCGAGCGAGGAATTAGAGCAAACATGACATGAGGAGCGCACTGAAAACAAGCCGCACTGTGTTCCCTCTGTCGCCTGCGCTGTGCGCGCACTAACCGGGGAGCCGTTTGGAGAAAGATCGAAACCAAAGCGGGTTGTTGGACTCGAATCTGTGTCGTGTGTGGATTTTGTTCTCCTTAGACAAATAGAGGGTAAGTTCATAACTGCTTTATTACATTCATATATGATGTCGGCTGCGATGCAAAGGCTCTCTTTAAGCTCTAGTTTGGCATTTCTGTGAAGAATTCGTCGCCGCTTTTTACGCAGGAACAGGACTGTTTGTTTGGGTGCATGCCTGCGTTTTCTCAATGTCAAGGCGAGGCTGTACTCCCCCCCCTCCCCCATCCGGGGAATATGTAAGTGTGTGTGTGTGTGTGTGTGTGTGTGTGTGTGTGTGTGTGTGTGTGTGTGTGTGTGTGTGTGTGTGTATAGCCAGAGGTTTTTGGGATTCCTTCAGAAAAAGGTGCGGTGGGTTTTTCGTGGAAACGCGCCGGCGAATGTGGACATTTTTTTAAAGCTGTAATGAGGCAGGGTCAACACATCCGCGCTGCTGTGTAATAATGCAGATATATTCACGGGTTGTTGTGGGGTTTTAAGTGACCCGTTAAGTCTGTTTATAATGGATCTGCTCTGGGTCATATGCAGACTGGAGGAATGCCCGTGCAGGCAGGCAGGCTCCGTGGACACGCTTCCCTACGTCACGTGGAGCAGCTCTCCTTTGTAAAGGTTAACGCGGCTGTGCAGCTCGTGCAGCCCTTTGGGTTAACTCTTTAGTGTGCTTTGCTGTGTCTGAATGAAGGAGCGCAACCAAGGGGCGTAGGTTTGGTGGGGTCCTCCCATCATAAAATTGGGAGCCTCAAACACTTCCATTTCCTGCATTCTGGGGATTTTTTATGCAACAATGTGTGGCTTTTCTGCATCAATTGCAATGGTGCAAATGTGTTAATTTAGCCTATGTTAAGGGACTTATTATTATTATTATTATTATTATTATTATTATTAATTAGGTGTCCAAGCCAGAGGGGGCTGGGGGTCCCTTGTACCAGGGAAATCACATCTTTATTTTTCTCGCTCCTGACATAGCACAAGTAGACACAACTCTTATTTTCGGCACGTTTTGAGCCCCCTGAACAGTTCCTTTTACTTCTATTTGGGTTATATCCCCCACCCCGAAAGCTGTGCCTATGAGTGCAACACAATCCACAGCACACCGACACATTCTGGATACATGTGGACATTTTTTACTCTTGACTCTGGTTTTTTTTGTGCCTACAACCTTGGCTTGGAAGGCCAGAAATAGAAATGAAGAGTGGTGTTCTGCAGCCTCTGCCAGGTCAGGCGTGGATCCGAAACATGTGGAGCAGATGTGGGTCAGATGTGTGTCTCTGTGTTCCTGAGCAGCGCAGCTAAACTGAGGTGTAGGCTATATTTAGAGAACACAGCCAGTGGAAACAATGTGTATGGTGGTTGCGTTGAGCCGTGCGTATTTTGGGGCGAATTTCAGATGGATTCTCGCAGTCGCCTCGGATGACTGAGGATCCGATTAAATATGCATGAAGACGATTTGTCAGACAGAGCAACAAAGGAGGCATGGGGGGTTACAGTGTGTTGCTATGTGAATGACAGTGGTGTGTTTTCTGCATATATTAAACCTGGCTGCAAAGATTAATCAATTAGTTGTCAACTATTAAAATAATCGGCAGCTATTCAGCCGATTATTCATTTTTTTAATGAAAAAAGGCTTCTTAAATATGAATATGTCCTAGTGTCTTCTCTCATCTGGGACAGTAAACTGAATATCTTTGAGTTGACAAAACAAGACATTTGAGGACATCATCTTGGGCAATTTAGGAAACTCTGATCCACATTTTTCTGACATTTTAGAGACCGAACTACTAATCCATTCATCCAGAAAATAATCCATGTATTAATGGACGATGAATATGGTCATTAGTTGCAGCCATACATTACGGCATCTTATTGAACTTGAATGATTATTAAAAACTGCAGTCCAGCTAAGATTTAAAATGTCAGAACTTGTAGACACACAGGTGACAAAGAAGACATGGCCAATGCTTTAGGATATTTGACATTTTGTTTCTGAAAGAGAGAACTCATCCTGACTTCCATTTCTCCACACCGGCTTTGTGGTTCATGCAGTACGTGGCCGTCCCTCTCCTCCAGCGTTAGAGGGCATCGCATGTAGGCCCATAGGCCTAATTTATAATCCCCCAAATAATTAAAACTGTCCACTGCACCCTAACCCTAACCCTAACCCCCCCAAAAAAATTATAAATATATATAATTTCCTTTCATAAATAAAGCCATTTGCATCATAAATTGTTGCCACCAAATTCACCAGAATGCAGGAAATGAAGTGTTTGGACATTTCTGATTTGATTCAATCAGGGATATTTCAGTTACAATACCAATTTATCTCGGATATGAAAGAGATTCTCAGAGGAATAACGCTGTAAATTGTACAAGGAGCCTTCTAACTGCTGCATTATTAAACATATTAATGCTGTCATTAAGAATTGACCCAAAAGCAGTTACATAGAGACAGGAAAGGTGCTTTCTGTCGTGCCGAGACGGTAAACATGAAGCCATCCATCTGTGAAAGTGGCCACGGCAGTTCTTCCCTCTTCCCTCGCCGGAATTTCAGCGAACTTTGGAGCGTTATTTATCATGACACAGATTCTCTAGATCGTCTATTTTCATATGGTACACTGTCAGAAAAAGAGCTACAATTCAGATCCATTTTTGTCGCCTAAGGTACAAACTTAGCAAATGTTCCCTTAAAAGTACAAAAATGCATCTTTAAGGTACAATTATGCACCTTCCATTGTACATTGTACTTGGACTTTCTGAGGTGTAAGGTGCATATTTGTACCTTAATGTTTACATGGAAAGTGGCATTAGTGGAAGCTCATCACAGCAGAAAATTAATGTCATCTCTCAATATAGAAACACAAGTTAATCTATATTATATTATTGAAATGTATTGTAAGGATAACCCCTTGTGATGAATCTGGGGAGGCGAGGGTGTATTCAAACTCAATAACTCAATAATTAAACTAAATTAACTGTACAGTTTTGGGAATAAGTGCAAAATAAATCAGAATGTTTTTTTGCTGAGAGTGTACCAATAATAAGACTTTTTTTATTTTTTAGGATTTTATAATCCTTGTGTTGCCTTTGGGTCAAATTTGACCCGTTTCTAAATGTCTATATCAGAAATATAATATACCTACACTACCTAGATTTGATTGCCCAAAAATAACGTACAAGTACAACAGAAGATCAAATCTCTACTTTCATTTTTTTTTATTAAATTATTTTGCATTTTTTTTCTCCTCACTGAATGTTGACATATACCCTTCTGTGATTACACACACACACACACACACACACACACATATATACACACACACACACACACACACACATATATATACATATATACACACACACACACACACACACATATATAAACACACACACACACACTCATATATATATATATACACACACACACACACACACACACACACACACACACACATATACACATATACACACACACACACGCACACACAGAGACACACACACACACACACACACACACCAAAGTATCCCGACTGAACGTGGACACATACCCTTCTATGATTATCCTTCCTTTAATATTAGTCTAAATATAATTATATTATAATTATTATATATAAATTTAATAATTTCTGCTTTTGTAACTGAAGAATTAGATATGATTTCCTAAAAATGAGGATTATAATTGACCATGAATATAATTGTAAGAGTAGTGGTAATAAGTTGGTGTTAGTGTTTATAGATGGTAGAGGAAAGAAGCATCAACCCCCCTGTTATCTTTGGGTCACATTTGGTCACATATAACGCTGAAGAAAGTGACAAATGTTGGAAAAAGTGACCAAAATACCCATCAGAAACATCGCCAAAGGTGACATAAATTTGTTAAAAAAAGTGACAAAAAAATCCAGTGAAAAAACATCAGAAAAAAACGACAAAAAACCTGTTAAAAATTGACAATAACATTAATTAAAAAAACTCCAAAAAAGTGACAAACAAATTGGAATAACATCGACAAAAGCGTCGAGAAAAGTGTAGAAAACGAACAACAAAACGTTGAAATTTCGAACCAGCAAAATGAAAAAGTTGCACGTCGACGGGAAGACAAAGGGTTAACGCAAAAAAATAAAAAAAGTGCCAAAAAATGTTGAAAAAGAGAGCTAGAGAAAGGTTTTCAGTTTGCAAGGGTTAAGACCCAGCCCTAACGAAAATACCCATGATTCAATAATTCTCAGATGTATCACGTAATAGCAGGGCGAACAAGCCCATTATGGCCGGGAAAGCGTCCAGACTCTCC